>NC_042974.1:47259535-47279535 GCF_901001165.1 Salmo trutta | reverse complement strand
TGAAGGGAGGAGAGGAGAGAGGAGAGAGGAATGGAGGGGAGGAGAGCGAGGAGAGAGAGAGAGGGGGAGGAAGAAGGAGGGAGGAGAAGTAAGACAAAAAACATGTCATACAAAGTATAGCAGTTATGCTGTTCACCTCTGTCCTAACGAAATGAGAGGACCCCACATTAAAAAATACTTTAGTATAAATAATGTAGTATCACTATAGTTAAAAAACAGTAGTGTTTATGTTGACTGTAGTATACTGTAGTATTTACTATGGTGTTTTTGCAGATATTACTGTAGTATACTGTAGTATTTACTGTAGTGCTTTTGCAAACATTACTGTGGTATTTACTATAGTGGTTTTGTTTTATTATCTTTAAAATAAAAGTGTGAGGGATCGAGGGGAGGAGAAAGAGAGGGAGAGAGAAAGAGAGGAAACGAGAGAAAGAACGTGTTACAAAAAGTATATCACGTATTCCTTTCCACCTCTTTTGCTGAACTGTCTTATGGAGAGAAGAGAGGAATGGAGTGGAGGAGAGGGAGGACGAGGATCTGTTGGCACAGATCTCCTCCTCCCTCTCTCTCACTCTTTTTTCTCTTTTTCTCTCCCTTTCTCTATTTCTCCCTCACTCTTTCTTTTCACAACACTCCTCTTTCGCCCAGGTGTCAAATTGAGTGCAATGATAGAAATGTGTCTTTCGTGTTGTGTGTGTGTTTGTATGTCTGTGTGGGTGCATGTGTCTGGCGCAGTGTCAGTGTGTGTTAACGTCACATAAAGGATCTGAGAGTTTGGAACACCTCTACCTTCCAGGGCTCTTTTCGCTCTCTCCTTTCTCTCTTCTTTTTGTATTTTCTTTTTCTGTCTTTGTCTGTTTCCTCTCTGTAGATGGGTTAGCTAACAATGTCACGAAAACAATTTGCACGCTTCAGTGGAGCAGAAGTCAGTGAGTTATTGTGACAATGACAAGAAACTGCCACGTGGAGAATCGTACGTGACTCATTTCAACTAGTTTCATCTTGTTCTTGATACCATGTCTTGTTTATATATTTTTTGTTGTTGTTGTAATTTTACCCCCTTTTTCTCCCCAACTTTGTGATATTCAATTGCGATCTTGTCTCATCGCTGCAACTCCCAAACAGTCTCGGGAGAGGCGAAGGTCGAGTCGTACGTCCTTCCGAACCATCAAACCTCGCTTCTTAACACCCGCTCGCTTAACTTGGAAGCTAGCTGCACCAATGTGCCGGAGCTAACACCGTTCAACTGATGACCAAAGTCAGCCTGCAGGGGCCCGGCCCGCCACAAGTAGTCGCTAGAGCGCAATGAGCCAAGTGACCTGAAATCAGTCTAAAACACCTCAAGACAAGGGTCTCCCGAGTGGTCTAAGGCACTGCATCACTACAGCCTGGGGTTCGATCCCAGGTGCTGTCACAACCAGCCAAACCTTCCCCTATCCCGGACGACGCTGGGCCAATTGTGCACCGCCCTATGGGATTCCCGGTCAAGGCCTGTTGTGACAGCACCTGGGATCTAACCCCAGGCTGTAATGACGCCACGACACTGCGATGCAGTGCCTTAGACCGCTGCGCCACTCGGGAGGCCCTTGTCTTGAGGTGTTTTGACTGACTTCAGGTAAATGCTAATATGGCTAAAATTCGCTAGCTAGCTAACCTACAACTGTAACATTGTATTTGAGAGACCACAAGTGCTCATTGTGCACATTTATTTATGTTTTCAATAAACATTGGAGACAAAATATCGTTTTTATGTTGTCATCAATCTAAGTCAAAGCCATCTTTTTTTCCGCATAGTTCCTCATAGCACTCTCCGGTTTTGTTGCCAAACAACCAAGGACACGTCTAGTGGGTAAATGGGCACCCTCTCAATCTCTGTCACTGTTTCTCAGTTTTTTTTATCTTCATATCTTTTGTCTACAAGTTGAAAAGGGTTCTCTCAATATTTCTCTCACTACTTTCAAGGAGGTGAAATGGGTTATCTCAGTCCATCTCCTCACACACACACCCCCCCGACCATCCCTTCATTCCTATTCTCATCTTCCCATGTCGTCTCCTGCTCCTGCTGCGATCGTGTTAGAGTTAACCCCTCACTGAACCAGATACCAACCTCCCTCTATCTCTGTCCCCTTCTCTCTCATCCCTCTATATCTGCCCCCTTCTCTCTTTAATCCCTCTATCTCTGTACCCTTCTCTCTCTCATCCCTCTATATCTGCCCCCTTCTCTCTTTAATCCCTCTATCTCTGTACCCTTCTCTCTCTCATCCCTCTATATCTCTGCCCCCTTCTCTCTCTCATCCCTCTATCTCTGTCCCCTTCTCTCTCTCATCCCTCTATCTCTGCCCCCTTCTCTCTCTCATCCCTCTATCTCTGTCCCCTTCTCTCTCTCATCCCTCTATCTCTGTCCCATTCTCTCTCTCATCCCTCTATCTCTGTCCCCTTCTCTCTCATCCCTCTATTTCTGTCCCCTTCTCTCTCTCATCCCTCTATCTCTGTCCCCTTCTCTCTCTCATCCCTCTATCTCTGTCCCATTCTCTCTCTCATCCCTCTATCTCTGTCCCCTTCTCTCTCTCATCCCTCTATCTCTGTCCCCTTCTCTCTCTCATCCCTCTATCTCTGTCCCCTTCTCTCTCTCATCCCTCTATCTCTGTCCCATTCTCTCTCTCATCCCTCTATCTCTGTCCTCTTCTCTCTCTCATCCCTCTATCTCTGTCTCCTTCTCTCTCTCATCCCTCTATCTCTGTCCCCTTCTCTCTCTCATCCCTCTATCTCTGTCCCCTTCTCTCTCTCATCCCTCTATCTCTGTCCCCTTCTCTCTCATCCCTCTATCTCTGTCCCCTTACCTCATCACTCCTCTATCTCTGTCCCATCTCTCATCATCCCTCTATCGCTCTGTCCCCTTCTCTCTCTCATCCCTCTATCTCTGTCCCCTTCTCTCTCTCATCCCTCTATCTCTGTCCCCTTCTCTCTCTCATCCCTCTATCTCTGTCCCCTTCTCTCTCTCATCCCTCTATCTCTGTCCCCTTCTCTCTCTCATCCCTCTATCTCTGTCCCCTTCTCTCTCTCATCCCTCTATCTCTGTCCCCTTCTCTCTCATCCCTCTATTTCTGTCCCCTTCTCTCTCTCATCCCTCTATCTCTGTCCCCTTCTCTCTCTCATCCCTCTACCTATGTCCCCTTCTCTCTCTCATCCCTCTATCTCTGTCCCCTTCTCTCTCTCGGTCCCCTTCTCTCTCATCCCTCTATCTCTGTCCCATTCTCTCTCATCGTCCCTCTATCTCTCTCATCCCTCTATATCTCTGTCCCCTTCTCTCTCATCATCCCTCTATCTTTCTGTACCCTTATCTCTCTCATCTCTCTATCTCTGTCCCCTTATCTCTCATCCTCCCTTTAACTCTCTGTCCCTTTCTCTCTCATCCTCCCTCAATCTCTGTCCCCTTCTCTCTCTCATCCCTCTCTCTCTGTCCCCTTCTCTCTCATCATCCCTCTATCTCTCTGTCCCAGTTCTCTCTCATCCCTCTCTGTCCCCTTCTCTATCATCCCTCTCTGTCCCCTTCTCTCTCATCCCTCTCTGTCCCCTTCTCTCTCATCCCTCTCTGTCCCCTTCTCTCTCATCCCTCTCTGTCCCCTTCTCTCTCTCATCCCTCTCTCTCTGTCCCCTTCTCTCTCATCCCTCTCTGTCCCCTTCTCTCTCTCATCCCTCTCTGTCCCCTTCTCTCTCTCATCCCTCTCTCTCTGTCCCCTTCTCTCTCATCCCTCTCTGTCCCCTTCTCTCTCTCATCCCTCTCTGTCCCCTTCTCTCTCATCCCTCTCTGTCCCCTTCTCTCTCTCATCCCTCTCTCTCTGTCCCCTTCTCTCTCATCCTCCCTCTATCTCTCTGTCCCTTTCTCTCTCATCATCCCTCCATCTCTCTCTCTCTGTATCTTAACCTGTCTTAGCATTTCTCCTTTCATGTCCCTCTCTTATCTTATCCTTTGGTCTTCCTTTCCTGTATGTGTCCTACAGAGTGATACCTTCTACGATTCCTCCGAGTATTAATATGCGCATAATTATTTTTATGTGCATGTGTATGTCTCCTTCAAATCCTCCACGAATAGTGTCAAAACAAAACAGACTCTGTAGACGTGGCCGAATACCCATACCAGCATACTACATATTTAAACTGCATACTATGTACTTACCATCGCATACTATTTCGCACGTACCGTTAAGTAAGTATGTAGTATGCCACGGCCACAACGGCTCCTGACTGGCTGAGTAAATTCAACAAACATGCAGCGATAACCAGACTGATAATAACCAGACTGATAATAACCAGACTGATAATAACCAGACTGATAATAACCAGACTGATAATAACCAGACTGATAATAACCAGACTGATAATAACCAGACTGATAATAGCTCATTTGCAATTACATGAATTTATCTAAACTCTGAATAGAATAGGAATGGAATTATAGCCTTACTCAGGCTGGTTATAGGCAGATTATCATATTCGACCTATACCAAAGACCATATAGCTCATCTATCCCATTTAAAAAGGACTGAAGACAGAAACAGATCATTTGGTTCAATTTCAACATATTTATTAGTGAAACCAGAACAAATTATACTGAAGAAAGATATAAACGCAACATGCAACAATTTCAACGATTTTGCTGAGTTACAGTTCACATAAGGAAATCAGTCAATAGAAATAAATTCATTAGGCCCACTGGGGAGCCAGGCCCAGCCAATCGGAATGAGTTTTTCCACAACAAATGCTTTATTACAGGCAGAAATACTCCTCCGCACCCCTCCATCCCCCCTCTGATGATCCCGCAGGTGAAGAAGCTGGATGTGGAGGTCCTCGGCTGGCTTGGTTACACGTGGTCTGCGGTTGTGAGGCCAGTTGGACGTTCTGTCAAATTCTCTAAAACAACAATGCATGCTTATGGTAGAGAAATGAACATTCAATTCTCTGGCAACAGATCTGGTGGACATTCCTGCAGTCAGCATGCCAATTGCACGCTCCCTCAAACCTTGAGACATCTGTAGCATTGTGTTGTGTGACATAACTGATCATTTTAGAGTGGCCTTTTATTGTCCCCAGCACAAGGTGCACCTGTATAATGATCATACTGTTTAATCAGCTTCTTGATATGCCACATGTAACGTAGACGCAGGGAGTCAGGAAGCAGGTACAGATAGTGTGTTTAATAACAACTGTTTAATCAGCGTCTTAATATACCACACCTGTCAAGTGGATGGATTATTTTGACAAAGAATAAAATCCTCTCTAACAGGGATGAGAACACATTTGAAAGAAATAAGCTTTGGTGCATATTGGACATTTCTGGGATGTTTTATTTCAGCTCATGAAACATGGGACCAGCACTTACATGTTGCATTTATATTTTTGTTTAGTGTAAATCAAATAGCCTAGCACACACACCAAAACGTTTCAAAAGGCACAGAAAAACGTGGGCAGTCGGGTGCATAGCAAATTCAGAATCGCTGGACAGGAACATAATAAACTAAAGCACTGATCATTGGGCACGAGATCAGAATGACTGCCAAGGCTTGATCCATAAATTAAATAATTAAATGGTAAGCCTACAAAACAGGTTCTACTAAGCTATATGGAATTGTTTTATGAAAATCATACAAAGGATCATTTAGCCATTTGATTTGGGATTTTAAGACGCCTTGAAGTATTAACATATATGTAAGTATTCAGATCCCATTTATTTTTACACATTTTGTTACGTTACAGCCTTATTCAAAAATTGAATAAATAAATACAATTTCTCATCAATCTACACACAATACCCCATAATGACAAAGCGAAAACAGGTTTTTAGAAATGTTTGCAAAAAATAAAAAACAGAAATACCTTATTTACATAAGTATTCAGACCCTTAGGAATGAGACTTGACATTAAGCTCAGGCGCATCCTGTTCGATCAGCCTTGAGCTGTTTCTACAACTTGATTAGAGTCCACCTGTGGTAAATTCAATTGAATGGACATGATTGGGAAAGGCACACACGTGTCTATATAAGGTCCCACAGTTGACAGTGCATGTCAGAGAAAAAACCAAGCCATGAGGTCGAAGGAATTGTCTGTAGAGGTCCGAGACAGGATTGTGTTGAGGCTCAGATCTGGGGAAGGGTACCAAAACATTTCTGCAGCATTGAAGGTCCCCAAGAACACATTGGCCTCCATCATTCTTAAATGGAATAAGATTGGAACCACCAAGACTCTCCTAGAGAAAGGCCTTGGTCAGGGAGGTGACCAAGAACCCGATGTTTACTCTGACAGAGCTCCAGAGTTCCTCTGTGGAGATGGGAAAACCTTCCAGAAGGCCTTTATGGTAGAGTGGCCAGATGGAAGCCACTCGTCAGTAAAAGGCACATGACAACCCACTTGGAGTTTGCCAAAAGGCACCATCGGGTTCTTGGTCACCTCCATGACCATACTCGATTTTCGAAATGTCACATACTATAAAACTTTAGTTCTGTATTCCTGCTTCCTCTCCTCTAAAAGTGCCCCCTCTTCAGGGGTTTCTCCTGTCTCTTAGCTTCCCTCTCTCATTTGATACGTCAATGATACGTGACATTTTATAACAAATAGTTGAGAGCGGAAGTCCGGAAGACAACTGTGAATTTGTTTATTTTGGGTTGTTTATCTATTTGTGATTAATTTATTTGCGATTGTTGCAACTATTGTAACATCGATTGTAATAACCATGATATGATAGAGGATCTTGATTTTAACCTTATAAAT
Organism: Salmo trutta; assembly: GCF_901001165.1. Classification (NCBI taxonomy): domain Eukaryota; kingdom Metazoa; phylum Chordata; class Actinopteri; order Salmoniformes; family Salmonidae; genus Salmo; species Salmo trutta. The sequence goes on along the minus strand of NC_042974.1, from coordinate 47,272,770 downwards.
CATACACACACACACACACACACACACACACACACACAGATTGTATTTGGAGAGGAGCGGAACACAAAAATAAACAGGAGAATGGAAACCTGTTACTCAGTCTTGTGGTTCATTTGGGATTGAAGTCTTGTTAGGAAAAGTTTGTGACAATGAGGTGTGTGTGTGTATGTACAGTATGTATGTATGTGTGCGAGTGTGTGTTCATGTGTTTATGTGTCATTTGTTTAACATCTGAATAACTGACAGCTCATTATTGTAATTCCTGAAAGAATCTATTGACTGACCAGTGTTGGAAACTGAATGGCTGAATGCTCGAGGCGCGGGGGGGGCAGCATGACAGAGATATGATGCCTTTCGTGAACTGACACTCATTGGTGCAGTTCCCCCTCACGGCAAATAGCTAGCAATACAATTCTCACGGCCTATGCGCCCGTGGAGCTTCTAATGCTGGCAGAGTCACTGAGGAGCAGTGCTTGTAACAGCCTTTTTTTTTTACAATATATTTTTGATACAGTAACATTTATACATCTACCACACATTTATGGACATTTACAACATAATCCTTGAATTATATAATATATACACTACCGTTCAAAAGTTTGGGGTCACTTAGAAATGTCCTTGTTTTTGAAAGAAAAGCACATATTTTGTCCATTCAAATAACATCAAATTGATCAGAAATACAGTGAAGACATTGTTAATGTTGTAAATGACTATTGTAGCTGGAAATGGCTGATTTTTAATGGAATTTCTACATAGGCGTACAGAAGTCCATTATGCTTCAGGAAGCATCTTCAGATTACCTCAACAAATACCTCAACAAATTGACAACTAGAATGCCAAAGGTCTGCAAGGCTGTAATTGCTGCAAATGGAGGATTCTTTGACGAAAGCAAGGTTTGAAGGACACAATTATTATTTAAATCAAAAATCACTCTTTAAAACCTTGTCAACGTCTTGACTATATTTCCTATTCACGTTGCAACTCATTTCATGTATGGTTTCATGGAAAACAAGGACATTTCTATGTGACCCAAAACTTTTGAACGGTAGTGTATATATTTTTGTTTTTATAAACGCTGCCCTTAACGCCCTAATGTACGGGCCGCCACTGTTACTGACACTAGGACTGGTTTTACTCAAATCTCTCTCTCGCTCATCTGGTGAGACTCATTTACATGTGACCTATTTGTATCTGTGCACAGACAAACAGTGTGATGTCTGTGTCTGTATGTGTGCGTAGCCACACCCTACCCCAACAATAGACTTCTAATTAAGCATGTTTACTTCTCTCATCTCCCTCTCTCCTATCATTTCTCCTGTTCTTTGTTCATATGAGTGCGAAAACGCCTCTAATTATACACACAGAGAAGCAGAGGGGAAACAGACAAAGATACACTTTCAAAAAGTGTATATTTAAAAAAGAGAAAGAACAAATATATACTAAACACAAATATAAACGCAACATGTAAAGTGTTTCATGAGCTGAAATAAAAGATCCCAGAAATGTTCCATACACACAAAAAGCACATTTGTGATTAATGTTGTGCACAAATTTGTTTACTGTACATCCCTGTCAGCGACCATTTCACCTATGCCAAGATAAGGTGTGGTGTCATGTCCATTCTGCATCTATGTTACAGAATACTACCCCAACAAATGGAAGCAGCAGTTAATCAAGACATCTCCCAGATGGTCGGTGAACAGGGACACCTACTTCGTCACACCACGACCAGCTGGCTCATTTGGGAACGACTATGGATGAGTGTCTTCAACGAGTCGACATTAGCGTTGCCCGATTGTCCCTCCCACACAAATATGACGGGACTCCATCGAAATGCCGTGGCGTCCTACTCCAGTGATCCCTCTGTTTCACCCATCAGATGGGAGCCCCCACCACCGAGAGGTACAAGGTTGCATTTCTCTGCTGACCGGACGGGCGTTGGAGTGGGCCACGGCCTTCTGGGAGAGAGGAGAGGAAGAGCTGGAATCCATACATCAAGAAAGCCTTTCCTTCCTCATCATCACCGTACCCGTACATACAATCATCATAACCCCACCATCTCATGGCCGAGGATGAAAATCACAGATTGGGCACCCAAATGCCGGAAGACCTGCCTACCCTTTCCCTGTGGTTCCACATCGGTTGAGAGTCCTGTGATTGTCCTTCAGCCCAACATCCCGGAGGTATACCAAGACCTTCGGGAGGTTTTTTTCCAAGACCTGCACCACCTGTCTCACTCCTCATCGCCCCTGGGACTGTGCCATAGACTTGCTTGCAGGCTCTGTGCCTCTGCGCGGCCGCATCTACCCTCTGTCTGCGGCCGAAACCAAGGCTATGGAGGAGTACATCCAGGAGCCTCTCCAGCAGGGTTTCATTCGCACGTCCACCTCCCCTGCATCAGCAGAATTCATCTTCGTGGCCAAGAAGGACGGAGGACCCTCTCGAGTCGTAGCCCCTGTGCTCTGGGATGTAGATGTGGACATTTGCCAAGCCCTGGAGAGGGAAACCGCACCTGCCACCTGTCCTCTTGAGCGCACCTACATTCCCACAGGCATAAGGGATTGGCTATTGGCCTGGGCGTACACAGCTGTCGTCGCTGAACATCCATGTGTTACCCGCACCATTCATTCCATCTTTGGAAAGTCCTGGTGGCCCACCTTGGTGCAGGACGTCACTCGATATGTCAACTCCTGTTCTATATGTGCCCAATCCAAATCCCCCCGGAACGCTCCAGCAGGGAAGCTACTCCCCGTGCCTCAGCATCCCTGGTCTCATCTGTCCATTGACTTTATCACTGATCTCCCCTCTTCTGATGGTTTTACCACCATTTGGTGATAATGGACAGATTCTCTACATCATGCCATTTCATCCCTCTCTCTGGTCTCCCTACTGCTCTCTAGGTTGCTGAGGCACTGTTCCAGCAGGTCTTCTGGCACTATGGCCTTCCGGAGGATATCGTCTCTGATCGTGGTCCCTAATTCACATCACGTGTAAGGAAGGCTTTCATGGAGAAGATGGAGATGGAGAAGATGGAGGTCACGGTCAGCCTCACTTCCGGGCACCGGCCCCAATCTAACGGGCAGGTGGAGAGGATGAACCAGGAGCTGGCCCAATTCCTTCCTTGGGCTGAATACACTTAGAATTCATTGTGACACTCCTCCACCTGGCTGACTCCCTTCCGGTCTGTTCTGGGTTATCAGCCAGCCCTGGCTCATTGGACTCTGAGCCAGACCGAAGCTCCTGCGGTGGACGAGTGGGTCAGGCACGCAGAAGAGGTATGGAATGATACCCACGTGAAACTCCAGCATGCCGTCCTTCGTCAGAAAGAGCAGGCGGCTCGCCACCTCAGTGAGGCTCACGTGTTCCATCCTGGTGATCGCGTCTGGCTCGCCACCAGGAACCTCCCGCTCCGCCTGCCCAGTAAGAAGCTGAGTACCAGATTTGTGGGGCCGTTCAAGGTCCTCCAGAGGGTCAACAAAGTAAATTGTAGATTACAACACCCACTAACAACCAGATCTCACCATCTTTTCATGTTTCCCTCCTCAGGCGGTGGTTCCTGGTCCCCTGGCTGATGCCGTCCCCCACGACACCCCTCCACCTCCCTTGGACATCAAGGGGAGCCCCGCCTATGCCATTAGATCACTCCTGGACTCCTGACGTCATGTGGGTCGGCTACAGTACCTGGTGGACTGGGAGGGGTACGGTCCAGAGGAGCGGTGTTGGGTTCCAGTGGACGACATTCTAGATTCCAACATCAACAGAGATTTCCACATTCGTCGTCCGGACCGGCTCGCTCCTCGCTTTCGGGGCCGTCCTCTTGAATGGTGTCATCCTGCGGCTGGAGCCGTGTGTCAGGGGGTGTACTGTCACGTCCACTCCCGGTCCCCTGCTCCAGCGCTTGACGTCACCGGTCTACTAACCACCGGTCATGCCAACCTATCTTTACACACACATGGCAACCATCAATACGCAGAACTGCGTCTCATCATCAGTCACACCTGGACTTCATTACTCCCTTTATTTAGCACTCTTTGTTATCAGTCAGCAGGTAGTATTGTTTCTGTTTCCATGTTAGATGCTTCTCTTGTTTTGAAGCATTCCATGTTCGTTGTTATTAAACTCACTAACTGCACCTGCTTCCTGACTCCCTGTGTCTACGTAACATGTGGCATATCAAGAAGCTGATTAAACAGTATGATCATTATACAGGTGCACCTTGTGCCGGGGACAATAAAAGGCCACTCTAAAATGATCAGTTTTGTCACACAACAACAATGCCACAGATGTCTCAAGTTTTGAGGGAGCGTGCAAATTGGCATGCTGACTGCAGGAATATTCACCAGAGCTGTTGCCAGAAAATTGAATGTTAATTTCTGTACCATAAGCCTCATACAATGTCGTTTTAGAGAATTTGGCAGCACGTCCAACCGTCCTCACTACCACAGACCATTTGTAACCACGCCAGCCCAAGACATCCACATCTGGCTTCTTCACCTGAGGGAATGTCTGAGACCAACCACCTGGACAGCCGATGAAACTGTGAGTTTGCATAACCGAAGAATTTTGGCACAAACTGTCAGAAACCGTCTCAGGGAAGCTCACTTGAGTGCTCGTCGTCCTCACCAGGGTCTTGATCTGACTGCAATTCGGTGTCGTAACCGACTTCAGTGGGGAAACGCTCAGCTTTGATGGCTATTGGCACACTGGAGAAATGTGCTCTTCATGGATGAATCCTGGATACAACTGTACCGGGCAGATTGCAGTGGTTTGGTGTCATGTGGGCGAGCGGTTTGTTGATGTCAACGTTGTGAACAGAGTGCCCCATGGTAGCGGTGGGGTTAGGTTATGGGCAGGAATATGCTACAGACAAAGTACACAATTGCATTTTATCAATGGCAACTTGAATGCAAAGAGATACCATGATGAGATCCTGAGGCCCATTGTCATGCCATCCATCCGCTGCCATCACCTCATGTTTCAGCATTATAATGCACAGCCCCATGTCAGAAGAATCTGTACACATTTCCTGGAAGCTAAAAATGTCTTAGTTCTTCCATGACCTGCATACTCACCAGACATGTCAACCATTAAGCATGTTTGGGACTCTCTGGATCGACGTGTACAACAGCTTGTTCCAGTTCCCGCCAATATCCTGCAACTTTACGCACAGCCATTGAAGAGGAGTGGGACAATATTCCACAGGCCACAGTCAACAGCCTGATCAACTCTATGGGAAGGAGATGTGTTACGCTGCATGAGAAAAAGTATGGTCACACCAGATACTAACTGGTTTTCTGATCCACAACGTTACTTTTATTTTAACCCTTTCACACGTACCATCACACGGGGTGTGATCGTTCTACAGTGGTCCCTGAAGCGTACGATCACACCCCGTGTGATTAGAACACTCATTTAGAACGCTCATTTAGAACGGCCAGTTTCGAATGACGCAACAATCAGCATTTGAGCTGGCCACACTTTTTTTCAGAAACTATTTACACAAACACAGTTCTTACAAAGTTATGTCCAGAATGTGAGCAGTTTATTTTTGGATGCAATGTTTAGATATTCACAGAAGTGTATACATAGCACAACACAATCATCCTAACCGGAAAAATGTAGGCTACATTTGTCCTAGCGCTAACTGAGGAAAGATTGACCCAACACAAGCAGTCATATTTTCTAACTCTCGGCTGACATAAACTACAATATGAATTAGCTAATAGCAATTACTATGTAAAATGAATCACATCACGGGTGAGCTCACCATTGATCGAAATAATTAGGTAAAACACTTTCTAGAAATCGAAAGTAATCTGACGATTACTTTCAGCGCGCAGCCTGCATTTTTTCCTCACAGAAACTGAAGATAATAAGAGAAGACAAGATGAGTTTGGTCTGTTTACAGTATGCATATTGAAGGGGTGTGTCATCTACCGTCGTTCACATCCCACCATTCATTTCCAGAAGTCCTCAAAAAATGAGTGAACTCTTACTCACCTCATTTTGTTATAACATCTTTGGTCAAACAGACGATTACGTGAAACCCAGAATGCATTGTATGTCAACAAACATGGCTACACAGATGGAATTAGCTTAGCTCATCATAATCAGTACAAACTTTAAAAAAGTATTTTACACACATAATATGTGCCCATTACAATCTATTCAAGAATCGGAATGCATGATTTGTCACCTAGAATTGAAAACACGTGAATAAAACAGTAAATACACAAATACTTACCACACAAAACATTTTCTGATAGTGATTTATTGATACAAATGGCGGTGCAGGCGGTCAATCACGGTAACCTCTCACTCCCACTCTGAGCCATTCAGTGTTGTTGTTTATGTAACAATAACATTCTGGAATGGAGAGAACGTTCAATCATCACGTGCATAAAAAAAGATATTTGGAACTCACCCAGGAAAGGGTTAAGGTATCTGTGACCAACAGATGCATATCTGTATTACCATCAGTGGCAAAGCTTCCTAAAGGGCATTGTCTGCTTATATGCCCCCTTTATTATTCCTACGGTTCTGACTTGGTGTACAGGGAGAAAACTGTAAGAACGGCCCATTCTGTACATCTCAAAAGTGCTGAACAAATAGTTATATTGACTATGTGCGTCCTAACTCGCTCATTAATGTCTTAATGGAAATTATGTATTGCCTCTTATCCGCTTATCGTTCCCTTATACCATAATTTTTACGTCTCAATTGTCAGTAGAAACCACATTTGTTTAAGCAAGTCAGCCATATCAGCAATGTTTTAAAAAAAGGCAGAAAATGAGGCTGAATGAACTGTTTTGTTGCCAGACAAGGCTCCGCTGAGAGCCAGGTGTAGCGGTGGTAAGGATTTACTCCACGGTACTGAAAAGAAAACTGTGCTGTTAGGAAAACTTTATGTAGGCCCTAAGAGTTTGTGGGCACCGTCCGTCACCATTATAGTGCAATTCATGTATTGTTTCGTGTTGTGTTGGGTTGTGTAGTGGCTTTGCTAGCATTCATCCAAACATACACTACCGGTTAAAATATTTAAAACACCTATTCATTCAAGGGTTTTTCTTTATTTTTAATATTTTCTACAATGTAGAATAATAGTGAAGACATCACAACAATGAAATAACACATATGGAATCATGTAGTAACCCTATTTGGTAAAAGACCAAGTCCATATTATGGAAAGAACAGCTCAAATAAGCAAAGAGAAACAACAGTCCATCATTACTTGAAGACTTGAAGGTCAGTCAATATGGAACATTTCAAGAACTTTGAAAGTGCAGTCGCAAAAACCATCAAGCGCTATGATGAAGCTGGCTCTCATGACAACCGCCACAGGAAAGGAACACCCAGAGTTATCTCTGCTGCAGAGGATAAGTTCATTAGAGTTACCAGCCTCAGAAATTGCAGCCCAAATAAATGCTTCACAGAGTTCAAGTAGCAGACACATCTCAACATCAGCTGTTTAAAGGAGGCCGTGTGAATCAGGCCTTCATGGTCAAATTGCTGCAAAGAAACCACTACTAAATGACACCAAGGAGAAGAGAGACTTGCTTGGGCCAAGAAACGCGAGCAATGGACATTAGACCAGTGGAAATGTGTCCTTTGGTCTGGAGTCCAAATTGGAGATTTTTGGTTCCAACCGCCGTGTCTACAGTGGCTTGTGAAAGTATTCACCCCCTTGGCATTTTTCCTATTTTGTTGCATTACAACCTGTAATTTAAATGGATTTTTGTTTGGATTTCATGTAATGGACATACACAAAATAGTCCAAATCGGTGAAGTGAAATGAAAATAATTACTTGTTTCATAAAATTCACACACAAAAAAAACGGAATAGTGGCGTGTGCATATGTATTCACCCACTTTGCTATGAAGCCCCAAATAAGATCTGGTGCAACCAATTACCTTCAGAAGTCACATAATTAGTTAAATAAACTCCACCTGTGTGCAATCTAAATGTCACATAATCTGTCACATGATCTCAGTATATATACACCAGTTCAGAAAGCTGGGCTTTACGGAAGAGTTGCAAGAAAAAAGCTATTGCTGAAATAAAAAAATAAGCAAACACATTTGGTGTTCGCTAAAACGCATGTGGGAGACTCCCCAAACATATGGAAGAAGGTGTTCTTGGTCAGATGAGACTAAAATTGAGCTTTTTGGCCATCAAGTAAAACACTACGTCTGGTGCAAACCCAACACCTCTCATCACCCCAAGAACACCATTCCCACAGTGAAGCATGGTGGTGGCAGCATCATGCTGTGGGGATGTTTTTCACTGGGAAACTGGTAAGAATTGAAGGAATGATGGATGGCGCTAAATACAGGGAAATTCTTGAGTAAAACCTGTTTCAGTCTTCCAGAGATTTGTGACTAGGACAGAGGTTCACCTTCCAGCAGGACAATGACCCTAAGCATATTGCTAAAGCAATAATCGAGTGGTTTAAGGGGAAACATCTAAATGTCTTGGAATGGCCTAGTCAAATCCCAGACCTCAATCCAACTGAGAATCTGTGGTAAGACTTAAAGATTGTTGTACACCAGCAGAACCCATCCAACTTGAAGGAGCTGGAGCAGTTTTGATTTAAAGAATGGGCAAAATCCCAGTGGCTAGATGTGCCAAGCTTATAGAGACATACCACAAGAGACATGTAGCTGTAATTGCTGCAAAAGGTGGCTCTACAAAGTATTGACTTTGGGGGGGTAAATAGTTATGCACGCTCAAGTTTTCTGTTTTTTGTCTTATTTCTTGTTTATTTCACAATAAAAAATATTTTGCATCTGCAAAGTGGTAGGCATGTTGTGTAAATCAAATGATACAAACCCCCAAAAAATACATTTTAATTCCAGGACGTAAGGCCACAAAATAGGAAAAATGCCAAGGGGGTGAACACTTTCGCAAGCCACTGTATGTGAGACGTGGTGGGGGTGAACGGATGATCTCCGTATGTGTATTTCCCACCTTAAAGCATGGAGGAGGAGGTGTTATAGTGTGGGGGTACTTTGCTGGTGACACTGTCAGTGATTTATTTAGAATGCAAGGCACACTTAACCAGCATGGCTAACACAGCATTCTGCTGCGATACGGCATCCCATCTGGTTTGCGCTTAGAGGAACTATCATTTGTTTTTCAACAGGACAATGACCCAACACACCTCCAGGCTGTGTAAGGGCTATTTTACCAAGAAGGAGAGTGATGGAGTGCTGCATCAGATGACCTGGCCTCCACAATCCCCCAACCTCAACCTAATTGAAATGGTTTGGGGTGAGTCAGACCACAGAGTGAAGGAAAAGAAGCCAACAAGTGCTTAGCATATGTGGAAACTCCTTCAAGACTGTTGGAAAAGCATTCCAGGTGAAGCTGGTTGAGAGAATGCCACGTGTGTGCAAAGCTGTCATCAAGGCAAAGGGTGGCTATTTGAAGAATCTCAAATATAAAATATATTTTGATTTGTTTAACTTCTTACATCTAGGCGTTCCGCTAGCGGAACCCCATTCCGCCAGCGGAACCCCTAGCCAACAGCCAATGGGATCGCATGGCACGAAATACAAAAACAACTAAAATACCACAATTCAATTTTCTCAAACATTCGACTATTTTACACCATTGGAAAGATAAACCTCTCCTGAATCCAACCACATTGTCCGATTTCAAAAAGGCTTTACAGCGAAAGCAAAACATTAGATTATGTTAGGATACCACCACAGCAAAAATACAACAACACAGCCATTTTCCTCGCAAGGACAGCCATTTTCCAAGCAAGGGTAGCCGTCCAAAAGCACAAAACCAGCTAAAATTATGCACTAACCTTTGACGATCTTCATCAGATGACACTCCTTGGACATTATGTTAGACAATACATGCATTTTTTGTTCCATCAAGTTCATATTTATATCCCAAAAAAACATTTTACATTGGTGCGTGACGTTCATAAAATGTATTCACCCCAAAATTTCCGGTGAATGGGCACCATAATTTACAGAAATACTCATCATAAACGTTGACAAAATATATAACAATTAATTAAAGAAGTATAGATGAACTATTCCTTTATGCAACCGCTTTGTCAGATTTCAAAATAACTTTACGGAGAAAGCACATTGTTCAATATTCTGAGTACTGAGCCCCAAGCTAATCAGTTAGTCGTCCAGCCACGGCATCCACAAAACGCTGAAATATGTTAAAAATATTATCTTACCTTTGCTGATCTTTGGCTGAATGCACTCGGAAGGTCTCCCACTTCCACAAGAAATGTTAATTTGTTCGATAAAGTCCATAATTTATGTCGAAATAAATCCGTTTTGATGGCGCGTCCAGATCACCATTCCAAAATGCATCTATCCACCGTTGACGAAAAGTTATAAAGTTCCCTCAGCGTTTGTAGAAACATGTCAAACCATGTTCACAATCAATCTTTAGGGTGTTTTTAACGTTATCGATAATATTCCAACCGGACAATAGCAGATTCATTACAGAAGAAAAATAAAAATGGCTAGCCCTACGTGAGCACGCACGAGGGAAGTCAATGACACCAGGTCGACCACTTACTGTTCCGGGTATTATTCAATCAAATTGCATTGTAGAAGCCTCAAACAAGGTTCTAATGACTGTTGACATCTAGTGGAAGCCTTAGGAAGTGCAATATGACATCACAGGCACTGTAGTTTAGATAGAACATCATTTGAAATGACTACAACCATGTGAGGTCAAACTTCCTGGTTGGATTTTTCTCTGGTTTTTGCCTGCCATATTTCTGTTATACTCACAGACATCATTCAAACAGTTTTAGAAACTTCAGAGTGTTTTCTATACAAATCTACTAATAATATGCATATCCTACCTTCTGAGTCTGAGTAGGAGGCAGTTTAATTTGGGTACGTTTTTCATCCGGCCGTGAAAATACTGCCCCCTATAGTGAAGAGGTTAACACTTTTTTGGTTACTACATGATTCTTATGTGTTATTTCATAGTGTTGATGTTTTCACTATTCACTACAATGTAGAAAATAGTAAAAATAAAGAAAAACCCTTGAATGAGTAGGTGTTCTAAAACTTTTGACCGGTAGCGTATATTCTTTTGGCCCACCAAGATTTATGTGCTAAAATCGCCACTGATTCCCAGTCATGTGAAATCCATAGATTAGGCCATAATGAATGTATTTCAATTGACTGACTTCCTTATGTGAACTGTAACTAACATCTTTGACATTTTTGCTTTTATATTTTTGTTCAGTGATTTAAGGGAGAAAAAGATGAGTGGCAATAACACTGCAGGGTTCTCCTCCTTTGCCTTTGACTCACTCACTCACTCACTCACTCACTCACTCACTCAGTCACTCACTCACTCACTCAGTCACTCACTCAGTCACTCACTCAGTCACTCACTCACTCACTCACTCACTCAGTCACTCACTCACTCACTCACTCACTCAGTCACTCACTCACTCACTCAGTCACTCACTCAGTCACTCACTCACTCACTCACTCAGTCACTCACTCAGTCACTCACTCACTCACTCACTCACTCACTCACTCACTCACTCACTCACTCAGTCACTCACTCAGTCACTCACTCAGTCACTCACTCAGTCACTCACTCACTCACTCACTCACTCACTCACTCACTCACTCACTCACTCAGGTGTACACCACTGGAGACCGAGAGAGGGAGAGAGAAAGAGATAGCTAAAGGAGGTGGAAAAGACATATGGAGGAAAACGAATTAAGTCTTCTCTTTCATCTGAGTGCACACTTCCAACCTACTTTCGCTGTTTGACACACAAATACAAACACACACACACACACACACACACACACACACACACACACACACACACACACACACACACACACACACACACACACACACGAACGCAAATGCACACACACTCGCCAGCAAGCTCTCAAAGTCTCACTGAAGTGTTTTTGACACCCTGGGTTGACTCCTCCTGCTCAGTATTGTTCCGTTTCTCCAAACGTTCTCCAAAGTTTCGAAGTTTCTCCAAAGTTAAGGGTTAAGGTAAGGTTTGAGATAAGGTCAAAATAAAACAATTGATAGAAAAAGTACTATATTGTCATACTTCAATAAAGTAAAGATATCTTAATAGAAAATGACTCAAGTAAAATTTAAAACCACCCAGTAAAATACTACTTGAGTAACAGTCTAAAAGTACTGGGTTTTAAATATACTTAAGTATCGGAAGTAAAAGTATAAATAATTTAAAATTCTGTATATTAAGCAAATCAGAGCGCACCATTGTCTTATTTTTTTAATTTACGGATAGCCAGGGGCACACTACAACACTCAGACATAATTTTCAAATGAAGCATTTGTGTTTAGTGAGTCCACCAGATCAGAGGCAGTAGGATGACCATGTATGTTCTCTTGATCAGTGTGTAAATTGGACAATTCCCTGTCCTGTTAAGCATTCGAAGTTCTTTTGGGTGTCAGGGTAATGTATGGAATAAAAAGTACAATATTTTCTTTAGGAATGTAGTGGAGCAACTGTCAAAGTTGTCAAAAATATACATAGTAAAGTAAAGTGCAGATACCCCAAAAAAACTACTTAAGTAGTACTTCAAAGTATTTTAATTTAGTTACTTTACACCGCTGGCAACTTGTAATTAAACTGGATTGATTTTTTACTTCATCAATGACGGCTCTCCTTTTATTTCAACTGGAAATTCCTATTACACACATACTATAGCACATTCTATTTTCACATACCCAAAATGCCTACTATTCTCAACACAAGGTGGGTATTCGGATACGGCTAGTGTGTTTGTTAGTTCTCTCCTCCCTTCAGGGATCTACACGTCAATACAGGAGTAGGCTTCAGAAGGTGAAATAAAACAAAAGCTGACCAATAGACAGTTTAGACTTCCCCTGGGTTTAAGGAAAGAAAAAGAGAGAAAGGAAAGGAAAATATAGACAGGAAGAAAGAAACAAGGAAGGAAACAAGGAAGGAAACAAGGAAAGACAGAAGGAAGGAAGGAAACAAGGAAAGACAGAAGGAAGGAAGGAAAGAAAGAATGAATGAATGAAAAAAAGAAGGAAAGAAAGAAAGAAGGAAAAAAAGAAGGAAAGAAAGAAAGAAGGAAAAAAAAGAAGGAAAGAAAGAAAGAAGGAAAGAAAGAAGGAAATAATGAAAGAAGGAAAAAAATAAAGCAAGAAAAGACACAGACAAAACGTGCCATTGAAATGTACAGTATAGACGAGAAAGAGG
>NC_042974.1:47229535-47254535 GCF_901001165.1 Salmo trutta | reverse complement strand
AAGGAAAGAATGAAATAAAAAAGGAAAGAAAGCGCAAAAGAGAGAAGGAAAGAATGAAAGAAAGAAAGAATGAATGAAAGAAAGAAAGAAGGAAAGAATGAAAGAAAGAAAGAATGAATGAAAGAAAGAAGGAAAGAAAGAAGCAAAGAAAGAAAGAAGGAAAGAAAGAAGGAAATAATGAAAGAAAGAAAGAATGAATGAAAGAAAGAAAGAAGGAAAGAAAGAAGCAAAGAAAGAAAGAAGGAAAGAAAAGAAGGAAATAATGAAAGAAGGAAAGAAAGAAGGAAGGAAAGAAAGAAGGAAAAAAAGGAAAGAAAGAAATCAAAGAAAGAAGGAAAGAAATAAAGCAAGAAAAGACACAGACAAAACGTGCCATTGAAATGTACAGTATAGACGAGAAAGAGGATGATGTCACCTATGTGCATCATAGATTTTTCCAGTGATGCTTCTAGTAAAGTCAATTACTGACATCAAGCATGTGAAGTGTATGTGTGTCCTGAGTGTGTGAAACCATTACCGTTGGAGTGTAAGCCAGCTCTTGCTGTGTGTGTGTGATACCAATCCTGTGAAGAACTAGCTACTGACTGGGGTGTTCACACTGTGTCTGTGACATCACTCCTGTGAAGAACTAGCTACTGGCTGGGGTGTTCACACTGTGTCTGTGACGTCACTCCTGTGAAGCACTAACTACTGGCTGGGGTGTTCACACTGTGTCTGTGACGTCACTCCTGTGAAGCACTAGCTACTGGCTGGGGTGTTCACACTGTGTCTGTGACATCACTCCTGTGAAGCACTAGCTACTGGCTGGGGTGTTCACACTGTGTCTGTGACATCACTCCTGTGAAGGACTAGCTACTGGCTGGGGTGTTCACACTGTGTCTGTGACATCACTCCTGTGAAGAACTAGCTACTGGCTGGGGTGTTCACACTGTGTCTGTGATGTCACTCCTGTGAAGGACTAGCTACTGGCTGGGGTGTTCACACTGTGTCTGTGATGTCACTCCTGTGAAGGACTAGCCAGGACAATATGAGTCACATTGATGGTCAAAGAGTCCGTCACTCCATTCCTTACACATATGGAGGTGCCTGTGTGTGTCCTTGGGGACAATCGAGTAAATGGAGCGGTCACACACACACACACACACACACACACACACACACACACACACACACACACACACACACACACACACACACACACACACACACACACACACACACAGGGCCAGGGGGTGAGAGAGGGATGCAGCTTAAGCCCCACCCTCTTCAACATATATATTAACGTATTGGCGAGGGCACTAGAACAGTCTTCAACACCCGGCAGACTGTCTACTGTTTGTCAAATGTCTACTGTTTGCTGATGATCTGGTGCTTCTGTCACCAACCAAGGAGGGCCTACAGCAGCACCTAGATCTTCTGCACAGATTCTTCCAGACCTAGGCCCTAACAGTAAATCTCAGTAAGACAAAAATAATGGTGTTCCAAAAAAGGTCCAGTCGCCAAGACCACAAATACAAATTCCATCTAGACACCGTTGCCCTAGAGCACACAAAAAACTATACATACCTTGGCCTAAACATCAGCGCCACAGGTAACTTCCACAAAGCTGTGAACGATCTGAGAGACAAGGAAAGAAAGGCTTCTTCTATGCCACCAAAAGGAACATAAAATTCGACATACCAATTAGGATCTGGCTAAAAATACTTGAATCAGTTATATTGCCCTTTATGGTTGTGCGGTCTGGGGTCCGCTCACCAAACAAGAATTCACAAAATAGGACAAACACCAAATTGAGACACTGCATACAGAATTCTGCAAAAATATCCTCAGCTTCCTGCCATCCAGGACCTCTATACCAGGCGGTGTCAGAGGAAGGCCCTAAAAATTGTCAAAGAATCCAGCCACCCTAGTCATAGACTGTTCTCTCTGCTACCGCATTGCAAGTGGTACCGGAGCGCCAAGTCTAGGTCCAAGAGGCTTCTACCCCCAAGCCATAAGACTCCTGAACATCTAATAAAATGGCTAGCCAGACTATTTGCATTGCCCCCCCTTTTATACCACTGCTACTCTGTTGTTATCATCTATGCATAGTCACTTTAATAACTCTACCTACATGTACATATTACCTCAACTAACCGGTGATATAATACCCCCGCACATTGACTCTGTACCGGTACCCCCTGTATATAGTCTCGCTACTATTATTTTACTGCTGCTCTTTAATTACTTGTTACTTTTATTTCTTATTCTTCTGCGTATTTTTTTAAACTCCATTGTTGGTTAAGGGCTCGTAAGTAAGCATTTCACTGTAAGGTTGTATTCGGCGCATGTGACTAATTCAATTTGATTTGATTTGTACAACGTAAAACACCAAACAATGCCTGCAGAGCAGAATTAGGCCGATACCCACTAATTATAAAAATCCAGAAAAGATTCGCTAAAATCTACAACCACCTAAAAGGAAGCGATTCCCAAACCTTCCATAACAAAGCCATCACCTACAGAGAGATGAACCTGGAGAAGAGTCCCCTAAGCAAGCTGGTCCTGGGGCTCTGTTCACAAATACAAACAGACCCCATAGAGCCCCAGAAAGCAACACATTTAGACCCAACCAAATCATGAGAAAACAAAAACATAATTACTAGTAGAATTAACAAAAAAACTGAGCAAACTAGAATGCTATTTGGCCCTAAACAGAGAGTATACAGTGGCAGAATACCTGACCACTGTGACTGACCCAAACTTAAGGAAAGCTTTGACTATGTACAGACTCAGTGAGCATAGCCTTGCTATTGAGAAAGGCCACCGTAGTCAGACCTGCCTCTCAAGAGAAGACAGGCTATGTGCGCACTGCCCACAAAATGAGGTGGAAACTGAGCTGCACTTCCTAACCTCCTGCCAAATGTATGACCATATTAGAGACACATACTTCCCTCAGATTACACAGATCCACAAAGAATTTGAAAACAAACCTGTTTTGATAAACTCCCATATCTACTGGGTGAAATACCACAGTGTGCCATCACAGCAGCAAGATATGTGACCTGTTGCCACAAGAAAAGGGCAACAGTGAAGAACAAACACCATTGTAAATATAACCCATATTTATGTTTATTTATTTTCCCTTTTGTACTTTAATAACCATTTGCACATTGTTTCAACACTGTATATATACATAATATGACATTTGAAATGTCTTTATTCTTTTGGAACTTCTGTGAGTGTAATGTTTACTGTTCATTTTTATTGTTTATTTCACTTTTGTATAGTATCTACTTCACTTGCTTTGGCAATGTTAACATATGTTTCCCATGCCAATAAATCCCCTTGAATTGAATTGAATTGAGAGAGGAGGAGAGAGGGAAAAGAAGAGATAGAGAAAGAATGATGTGGCAAAATGAAAAAGAGAGCCAGTGGTAGGAAGGTGAGAAAATGAGTGGGAGAGAAAGGGAGCAGAGCGCAAAGAAAGAAAATAAGAGAAAGACAATGGGAGGATGTGGGAGATTGAACATAGGGAGGAATATAGTGAATGAGAGAGGGAGACTGATGAAGCAGGAGAGTGGTAGTGAAGAGATGAAGAGAGGAGCAAGAGAGTATGAGGTGTGTGCAGTGAGTGTGTGTGCAGTGAGTGTGTGTGCAGCGAGTGTGTGTGCAGCGAGTGTGTGTGCAGTGAGTGTGTGTGCAGCGAGTGTGTGTGCAGTGAGTGTGTGTGCAGCGAGTGTGTGTGCAGTGAGTGTGTGTACAGCGAGTGTGTGTGCAGCGAGTGTGTGTGCAGTGAGTGTGTGTGCAGCGAGTGTGTGTGCAGTGAGTGTGTGTGCAGCGAGTGTGTGTGCAGCGAGTGTGTGTGCAGTGAGTGTGTGTGCAGCGAGTGTGTGTGCAGTGAGTGTGTGTGCAGCGAGTGTGTGTGCAGTGAGTGTGTGTACAGCGAGTGTGTGTGCAGCGAGTGTGTGTGCAATGGTCGTGGAGAAGAAAAAGAGGGAGAGAAAGAGCAGAGTGGGAGGGAGAAAGAGAAGAATGGGAAATAAAAGAGGTAATGCTGGGGCTTAGTCTGAGAGGTACTAGGGACAAACACACACACTCACTCCTGGCGATCTGAAAGTGCACTAAAGTGATGTGACGGACAGAGGAGCTGGCAGGCAGGCAGGCAGGCAGGCAGGCAGGCAGGCAGGCAGGCAGGCAGGCAGGCAGGCAGGCAGGGAGGCAGGCAGGCAGGCAGGCAGGCAGGCAGGCAGGCAGGCAGGCAGGCAGGCAGGCAGGCAGGCAGGCAGGCAGGCAGGCAGGCAGGCAGGCAGGCAGGCAGGGAGAAGATGGTATTTGACTCCCAGGGGAAAGATCTAACGGGGGCAGTGGAGCAGCAAGACTGGACTGGACACAGGCATGTTATCACCCACTCACAGCACTCCGTTATTCATCCATCCATCCACCCATCTGTCGTAATCTGTCTTGTATACTAATGACTAAAACTTCATACTACATAATATTTAGAACATACTGTTTAGTTAAAATGTATGCAGTTAGCAACAAAT
Source organism: Salmo trutta (assembly GCF_901001165.1). NCBI lineage: Eukaryota > Metazoa > Chordata > Actinopteri > Salmoniformes > Salmonidae > Salmo > Salmo trutta. The sequence goes on along the minus strand of NC_042974.1, from coordinate 47,250,009 downwards.
ATCAACATACTAGACTCACCCATAGTGAGAATGAGTCATCTAATGTGCAATTGTGTTGTTTCCCGCCATTCGATGAGCCGAAAAGAGTATTACATCCTGGCATTTAAAGCATACTACATTTTGCATACCCCAAATGCCTACTATTTAGAACACAAGTATGGGTATTTGGACATGGCCTATCTCTCTCCCTCTCATGGTAACTCCCTGCACCACGGCCTCCCCTCTTGATTACCCCACACCCATACCCTCTGTCCTCCTTCCCTCTCTTTCCGCTTGGTGGTGCGTGCATATGTATGAGTGAGTGAGTGAGTGAGTGAGTGAGTGAGTGAGTGAGTGAGTGAGTGAGTGTGTGTGTGTGTGTGTGTGTGTGTGTGTGTGTGTGTGTGTGTGTGTGTGTGTGTGTGTGTGTGTGTGCATGCGTGGTTTGTGTGTGTGTGTGTGACGTAGACTCACCTCATAGTGTGCTGTGCGTTGCGACTCGGAGATGAGCTGGGCGTTACAGATGTTGCAGTAACTCTCTGTGAACAGCCCTCCTTCCACCACCCCAGCCGACTTCATCTGAAGACATACACACATAGAATAAACATACACACTTAAACCAATCTATCACCTTGTTAGGATACAGTGCATGTGCACAGTTAGAATACACCAAATCTGAATACTCTAAAACTACTCTAAAACAAATCTAGTAGACATATCAGCTCTGAACATGACTTCCACCAGAAAGCGACAGAGGTCAAGTTACCTAAGTCAGGATCTACTTTATCAAAATGATAATTTTTTGGGCGCCAATGACAAGGTACAGTATGTATTGATGGAAAGACGTACGAGAGAGGTGAAGTAGGGTAAAGTTGAAAACAATGACAAGCATCATTAAACTCCTGAGCGAATATATGCCAATCAAAGCATCTCTCATATTCTGTAGTTAAATAACTTACATTTATTATTGATTGACAGGTTAGATCCAACCAACCTGCAAATTAAACATGATAATTTAATCTCCACATTAATTAAGATGACATCACGACTGATAGAACATCATAATCTGCCCAAATATCTCCACTCCCACTGTGGGTATAACATGTTGCTTGGAGGTCTGTCTGAGTAGACTGACTCGTTTATGAAGGCAATCGGTGATGAGATTAATTAAATGATAGTGGGAGAGAGAGGGGGGAGAGACAGAGAGAAAAAGAGAGAGGGGAGCAGGGAGATAGAGAGAGAGAGGGGGGGAGCGGGGAGATGGGGAGAGAGAGATGGAAAGAAAGACATGATCATTACCATCGTTATCTCACTTCGCTTTAGCAACAGTGGCTTTGTCATTCATGCTAGTAAAGCTTATCTGAATCTGAATATGAATATGAGAGAAAGAGAGAGAGAGAGAGATGGGGGAGAGAAAAAGAGAGAGACCGGGAGGAGTTGAGAGAGACAGAATGGGAAAGACAAAGATAGTGTGTGTGTGTGTGTGTGTGTGTGTGTGTGTGTGTGTGTGTGTGTGTGTGTGTGTGTGTGTGTGTGTGTGTGTGTGTGTGTCACGACTTCCAACGAAGTCGGTCCCTCTCCTTGATCGGGCGGCGTTCGGCGGTCGACGTCACCGACCTTCTAGCCACCGCCGATCCACTTTTCATTTTCCATTTGTTTTGTCTTAGTCTTACACACCTGGTTTCACTCACCCAATTACCTGTTAATTATTTAACCCTCTGTTCCCCATGTTTGTTTGTGAGTGATTGTTCTTTGTAAATCGGTCCGTTATTTGTGGGCTTGTATATTTGCCTTGTATTTTTGTATTTTGAGTAAAGTACGTTGAGTACTCATTTCTGCTGTCCTGCGCCTGACTCTCTACACCAGCTACACACAGGACCACATTACAGAATCACTCACCCCGAATGGAGTCAGCAGGAGCAGACGCCCTCCCAGTTGCAGTGGAGGAGCGCGTTCAGCAGCACGCGACCATGTTGCAACGTCTGGGCACAGCCATGGATCGCGTGCTGCAGACGATGGATCGTTGGGAGAGAGGAGGAGGTTTTCCAGTGCCTCCACCAGCCCCACTGTCCACCCCTCTTCCACCTGGTCCCAGTGGGATTCGACTCGCGCTCCCGAGGGAGTATGATGGGACGGCTGCCTGATGCCAGGGGTTTCTACTATTGCTGGAGCTCTACCTGGCGACCGTCCACCCGGCTCCTTCGGGGCGTGAGAGTGTGTCCGCCCTCGTCTCCTGCCTCTCAGGCAAAGCCCCGGAGTGGGCCAACGCCGTATGGAGTGAGAGAGACGCGGCGTTGGACCATTACGCAGAGTTCACCCGCCGCTTTCGGGCAGTGTTTGACCACCCGCCTGAGGGTCGAGCGGCGGGTGAACGTCTGTTCCACCTGAGGCAGGGGACAAGGAGCGCGCAGGATTTCGCCTTGGACTTCCGGACCCTGGCCGCCAGCGCGGGATGGAACGACAAGGCCCTGATCGATCACTACAGGTGCAGTCTGCGCGAGGACGTCCATTGGGATTTGGCCTGCCGAGACACCACCCTCACATTGGACCAGCTGGTGGACATGTCCATCCGGCTGGATAACCTGCTGACTGCCCGCGGACGTCCGGATCGGGGTCTGTCAGTTCCATCCCCCAGCACCTCCGCTCTGATGGAGTTGGGAGGTGCTGCACTTAGGGCGACCGGAGGAGGGGTCAATCAATGCACCATCTGTGGCCGCAGAGGGCACACTGCTGGTCGGTGCTGGGGGGGTTCCTCAGGGAGTCGAGGCAGCAGGCAGGGCACTATCGTGTCACCCCAGGTGAGTCGGCACCAGGCTCACCCAGAGCCCCCTGTTGCTCACATGTATGTGTTTATTTCACTTCCTGAGTTTTCCCCGCATTCCCAGCATAAGGCGCTAGTAGATTGAGGCGCAGCTGGGAATTTTATTGACCGTTCATTTGCTCCTAATTTAGGGATTCCCCTTGTTCCTGTGGATATGCCCTTCCCTGTGCACGCCCTAGATAGTCGACCATTAGGGAGGCCACCAAAGCTCCGCCCCTGTGCTTTCTTTTCGAAGAAGCTCAGCCCGGCGGAGCGAAACTATGATGTGGGGGACCGGGAGCTGTTGGCTGTTGTCAAGGCTCTGAAGGCGTGGAGACATTGGCTTGAGGGGGCTAAACAACCTTTTCTCATCTGGACTGACCACCGCAATCTAGAGTATATCTGGGCGGCGAGGAGACTGAACCCTTGCCAGGCAAGGTGGGCCATGTTTTTTACATGTTTTGTTTTCACTCTATCCTACAGACCAGGTTCCCAGAACGCTAAGGCAGACGCACTGTCCCGGATGTATGACACAGAGGAGCGGTCCATGGATCATACTCCCATACTTCCAGCCTCTTGCCTGGTGGCACCGGTGGTGTGGGAGCTGGACACGGACATCGAGCGGGCGTTACGTACAGATCCCACTCCCCCCCAGTGTCCAGCTGGGCGCCTGTACGTTCTGTCTGCTGTCCGCGACCGATTGATCTATTGGGCCCACACGTCACCCTCCTCTGGTCACCCTGGCATCAGTCGGATGTGGCGTTGCCTCTGTGGGAATTACTGCTGGTCCCTGCTTGGACAAGGACGTGAGGGTTTATGTTTCCTCCTGCTCGGTGTGCGCCCAGTGCAAGGCTCCCAGGCACCTGCCCAGAGTGAAGTTACAACCCCTACCGATTCCACAACGGCCAGTTTCCCAGTCCCTGCCGATGGAAAAACATCCCCACAGCATGATGCTGACACCACCATGCCTCACTGTGGGGATGGTATTCTCAGGGTGATGAGAGGTGTTGGGTTTGTGCCAGACGTAGCGTTTTCCTTGATGGCCAAAAATCTCAATTTTAGTCTCATCTAATCAGAGTACCTTCTTCCATATGTTTGGGGAGTCTCCCACATGCCTTTTGGCGAACACCAAACATGTTTGTTTATTTTTTCATTAGGCAATGGCTTTTTTTCTTGCCACTCTTCCGTAAAGCCCAGGTCTGTGGAGTGTACGGCTTAAAGTGGTCCTATGGACAGATACTCCAATCTCCGCTGTGGCGCTTTGCAACTCCTTCAAGGTTATCTTTGGTCTCTTTGTTGCCTCTCTGATTAATGCCCTCCTTGCCAGGTCCGTGAGCTTTCGTTAACGACCTCTCTTGGCAGGTTTGTTGTGGTGTGCCATATTCTTTCTATTTTTTAATAATGGATTTAATGGTGCTCCAAGGGATGTTGAAAGTTTCTGATTTTTTTTTATAACCCAACCCTGATCTGTACTTCTCCACAACTTTGTCCCTGACCTGTTTTGAGAGCTCCTTGGTCTTCATGGTGCAAATTGCTTGGTGGTGCCCCTTGCTTAGTGGTGTTGGAGACACTGGGGCCTTTCAGAACAGGTGTATATGTACTGAGATAATATGACATATCATGTGACACTTAGATTGCACACAGGTGGAGTTTAGTTAACTAATTATGTGACTTCTGAAGGTAATTGGTTGCACCAGATCATGTTTAGGGGCTTCATATCAAAGGGGGTGAATACATATGCACGCACCACTTTTCTTTTTTTCTTTTTTGAAACAAGTAGAATTTTTCATTTCACTTCACCAATTTGGACTATTTTGTGTATGTCCATTACATGAAATCCAAATAAAAATCAATTTAAATTACAGGTTGTAATGCAACAAAATAGGAAAAATGCCAAGGGGGGTGAATACTTTCACAAGCCACTGTAGACACGGCGGTTGGAACCAGACATCTTCAATTTGGACTCCAGACCAAAAGACAAATTCCCAATGGTCTAATGTCCATTGCTCGTGTTTCTTGGCCCAAGCAAGTCTCTTCTTCTTCTTCATGTCCTTTAGTAGTGGTTTCTTTGCAGCAATTTGACCATGAAGGCCTGATTCACACAGCCTCCTCTGAACAGTTGATGTTGAGATGTGTCTGTTACTTGAACTCTGTGAAGCATTTATTTGGGCTGCAATTTCTGAGGCTGGTAACTCTAATGAACTTATCCTCTGCAGCAGAGGTAACTCTGGGTCTTCCTTTCCTGTGGCGGTCGTCATGAGAGCCAGCTTCACCATAGTGCTTGATGGTTTTTGAGACTGTACTTTAAAAGTTCTTGAAATTATCCGTGTTGACTGACCTTCAAGTCTTAAAGTAATGATGGACTGTTGTTTCTATTTGAGCTGTTCTTTCCATAATATGGACTTGGTCTTTTACCAAATAGGGCTATCGCCACCCACCACCTTGTCACAACTTAACTGATTAGCTCTAATGCATTAAGAAGGAAATAAATTCCACAAATGAACTATTAAGAAGGCACACCTGTTAATTGAAATACATTCCAGGTGACTACCTCATAAAGCTGGGTGAGAGAATGCCAAGTGTGTGCAAAGCTGTCATCAAGGCAAAGGGTGGCTACTTTGAAGAAACTCAAATATAAAATATACTTTGATTTGTTTAACACTTTTTTGGTTACTACATGATTCCATGCATGTTATTTCATAGCTGTGATGTCTTCACTATTATTCTACATTGTAGAAAATTGTAAAAATAAAGAAAAACCCTTGAATGAGTAGGTGTTTTAAAACTTTTGACCGGTAGTGTATGTTTGGATGAATGCTAGCAAAGCCACTACACAACCCAACCCAACACAACACGAAACAATACATTAATTGCACTATAATGGTGACGAACGGTGCCCACAAACTCTTAGGGCCTACATAAAGCTGTCCCAACAGCAGAGCTTTCTTTTCAGTACCGTGGAGTGAATCCTTACCACCGCTACACCTGGCTCTCAGCGGAGCCTTGTCTGGCAGCAAAACCGTTAATTCAGCCTCATTTACTGCCTTTTTTTAAACATTACTGATATGGCTGACTTACTTAAACAAATGTGGTTTCTACTGACAATTGAGATGTACAAACTATGGTATAAGGGAACGATAAGCGGATAAGAGGCAATCCATAATTTCCATTAAGACATTAATGAGCGAGCTAGGACGCACATAGTCAATATAACTATTTGTTCAGAACTTTTGAAATGTACAGAGTTCAGAACATGGGCCGTTCTTACAGTTTTCTCCCTGTACACCAAGTCAGAACCGTAGGATAAATAAAAGGGGCATACAAGCAGACAATGCCCTGAAGGACGCTTCGCCACTGCTGGGAATACAGATATGGTCACAGATACCGTAAAATAAAAAGTAGGGGTGTGGTTCAGAAAACCAGTTAGTATCTGGTGTGACCATACTTTTCATGAAATCCAAATAAAAACCCATTTAAATTACAGGTTGTAATGCAAAAAAATAGGAAAAATGCCAAGGGGGGTGAATACTTTCGCAAGGCACTGTACATGCTAATTGCTGCACACCAGCAAAGATTACTCTTTAATTGGTTAAATAACAACTAGAACAGGATTCTGTTTCAAGAACACATCAAGAGAGCAACTCCTGACTGAACCGTCACACACTTGCACGCACACACATCCAGGCATGCGAAGGCAGGCGCACGCACACGCACACACGCATGCATGCCCACACCAGACTTTTCACCTTGCATTAAACTGGGTGATGCTTTTGTTCTGTCTGATAAATGGTACAAATGTAGCTGTTTTTTCCAACGTGATGAACTATTCATAGATATTAAATATTTCATATTAATAACAGCGAGTGGCTAGCCAGGGTATGTATAGTGGGTAGAAGAAACAGTGTTTCTTTAGAGAGTGGAGATACACTGATTTATTCACTAGGGAGGTTCACACTCAGTATCTGTACTGTAGTACAAAACAAATACTGGCCATATCATTGCAAACAGTGGTTCCCAAACTTGTTCACTTTGTGACCCATGGAAATGAGTTTGCTGACACCACCAAATTATTTAGTTGAAAAAAAAATGTGTGGGTGTTGTATGCATCGGTGAATCGGAACATTTCAGATGTTTAAGATATGAATGCATCAGTCTGCAGGAGCCCAAACAGATCCAAATGTAGCATGAATCGATCTTGAAATGGATTAAAACGTCACAAACCGTCGGTTCACTAACGTTTGATACAACTTTATTTCCCCCGTCCGAAAATACCTCTAATCTGTTGTGACTGAATTGATGTGTCCTCTCGGTCAGTATGACAGTCAGTCAGGTAACATGTGCAAACAGAGCGCAGCTGCTCGTGCCAACGTGAGCCAATCCCTAATCTAATATACATATCTGCGCGGCACCTTCAGCATTCAAAAGCTTGTAAAACGGCTTTCGCAATGTCAAATTATAGGCTTTATTAGTTGGGTGATAACCAATGTAATTTGCTGGGTCATTGTTACCAAATGCGCTGTAGAGAATGTTGTTTTACCTACAGAGTTGTGACCTGAGTGGACACAACTCACATCTTGCTGATTGGACATTGAAGAAACATTTTTGGTAGTTTTGCTTTAGACAGTAAAAGCATTTGGTCATTTTTACATGAGCAGGGGTAATGTAGTAAATTCATTACAAGGACAGCAAAAATGTTGCGAGCCATACTGTAGGCATGGTCAGAGGCTCGAAGCAGAAGTAGAGCCTCCACAGAGCTCCAAACGGTCTAAACAATTTGCTTTTTAGACGGGGGTGAAATCCAAAACTGTGCTATATTATTTGGCTAAGTCATAGCTTATTTCTAATTATAATATTGACATATTACTAGCTAAAAAAACTAACAATTATCTGCTAAAATGACAAGATAATCAGTGAGCATATTGCCCCCCATAATCTGATAGTGGTGGATGTTCAGTCTGCCCTATGGCTCAGGTGCCTGCCTACACACACACACACACACACACACACACACACACACACACACACACACACACACACACACACACACACACACACACACACACGCACAGTCTTGTACAGCTAACCTTGTGGGGACACAAAATTCAGTCAAATTCAAAATCCTATTTTCCATAACCCCTAACCCTAAACCTAACCCGTACTCTTACCCTAACCCTAACCTTAACTCAAAACCTAACCTTGACCATAACCATAAACCTAAACCTAACCCTAGCTCCTAACCCTAACACGAATTCTAACATTAATTCTAGCCTTGACCTTAAAACATAACACTAATTCTAACCTTAACCTTAAACCCCCTAGAAATAGCATTTGACCTAATGCGGACCAACAAAATGTCCCCAGTTGGTCAAAAAAATGTAGTTTACTATTCTTCTGGGGACTTCTGGTCCCCGCAAGAATAGTTGAACATGTCCATAGACACACGCACACGCACACACACACACACACACACACACACACACACACAGTCCCTCAGCTCAGAGAAGTCAGCTCAGACAGATCCAGATCAGAGAAGTCAGCTCAGACAGATCCAGATCAGAGAAGTCAGCTCAGACAGATCCAGATCAGAGAAGTCAGCTCAGACAGATCCAGCTCAGAGAAGTCAGCTCAGATCCAGATCAGAGAAGTCAGCTCAGACAGATCCAGCTCAGAGAAGTCAGCTCAGACAGATCCAGCTCAGAGAAGTCAGCTCAGACAGATCCAGCTCAGAGAAGTCAGCTCAGACAGATCCAGATCAGAGAAATTAGCTCAGACAGATCCAGATCAAAGAAGTCAGCTCAGACAGATCCAGCTCAGAGATGTCAGCTCAGACAGATCCAGCTCAGAGAAGTCAGCTCAGACAGATCCAGATCAGAGAAGTCAGCTCAGATCCAGCTCAGAGAAGTCAGCTCAGATCCAGCTCAGAGGCCCAGTTCCTGCGCTCCATCAGTATCAGATGAACATTTAGAATGGAAAATGAATGTGTTCATGCTAACAAATGTTAGTGCATTGAATCGTGTCGAACCAATTCTATCCGTTCCACTAATCAAACCGTATCGCACTGAATCGTTTCAAACTAAAAGTATCGTTCCTGTATTGTATCGGAGCCCATGTATCTAGATGGTATGGAATCATACTTGAAAGGTGAGATGCACATCTCTAGGGCAGGGTCCCCCAGGGTGCACATTTTGGTTTTTGCCCTAGCACTACACAGCTGATTCTAATAACTAACTCATCATGAAGTTTTAAATATTTGAATCAGCTGTGTAGTGCTAGGACAAAAATATAAACGTGCACCCAGGAACATGCACCCAGGGGGAGACACAGGACCGAGTTTGGGAAACCTGGCCTAGGATGTGGTGTATAATCAGGAGATCTTTTAAACAGTACAATGTCCCTAGCAAAAGCCCACGAGAAACTGTCGCGGAAATACAACTCAGTGAACCCTAGTTGTAAGAGTGAGAGTGAGTGAGAAAGAGAGAGGGAGAGAGAGAGAGAGAGAGAGGGAGGGAGAGAGAGAGAGAGGGAGGGAGAGAGAGAGAGAGAGAGGGAGGGAGAGAGAGAGAGAGAGAGAGAGAGAGAGTGAGTGAGTGAGGGAGTGTGAGGGAACGTGAGGGAGAGTGAGCGTGAGGGAGAGTGAGGGAGAGAGGAGATAGAGTGAGTGAGTGAGTGAGTGAGTGTGAGAGAGAGAAAACAGCAGGTTGTAGTGAAGCCTTTAGGTTTTCAATCAGTCCTCTCTCCTTTTCTTTCTTTAATCATCCCTCTATCCTCTCCTCCGCCCCCCTCCTTCACTCCATCTATCACTGTTGAAGGGTGTGTGCGTATGTGTGTCTGTGTGTGTTTGTGTGTCCTGCTGACCCAATCAACACACACCCTGCTGGGTAACCATAGTAATGGAAGAAGCAGAAAGAACATCAAATCTGCATGTGCCAAAGCATTTCCTCTCCTCCTCCCTCCTTCCCTCTCCCTCATCCTCCCAACCAAACCCTGCTCAGTGCTGTAATCAAAGGTAGACTGTGAGTATCCAGTCTTCAAAGGAAAAAGAGGAGAATGAAAGAAAAGTCAGTAAAGAGATGCACATGAATATGTCAGCTCTGCAGGTGGCCCACTTTGTACTAATGAAGTCAACGTGAGTTCAACAGGAAGGATGGTCTGAATGCAACGTCTTACATTCAACTTCAGTAGTACAAATCAATTCCCATTTCTTCCTTTATCATGTGCACAACGGGACAGTTATATTTGTTATGTTTACAAATGGTCTTAGCAACAGTACAACGTCATGTCACTCGTCCTCTATTATTAATTTACGAGGTGCAGAATGTCAGTCACCTATTATCCTTTAAGGGCCAATGAGTCACAGTAGAATAATGTAAATCCACCATGCTTTTTAATAGACCAATGGGCATAGCAGTCAATAATGACCTTTCTCTATTTCTCACCAATGGGTGTAAATCATGAGATGTACTTAAAGGAATGCTGAACCCTTGTCTCTATTATTTGGGGGAGGTGGGTGTTGTAAAGCCAGCTTCCCATCAAAGGGCTATCTGCCATCCCAGTGTCTGGCTCCAGGGATCATTTTATTTCTTTTTATTTAACTAGGCAAGTCAGTTAAGAACAAATTCTTATTTACAATGACGGTCTACCCCGACCAAACCCGATGACGCTGGGCCAATTCTGCGTCACCCTATGGGACTCCCAATCACGGCCAGATGTGATAAAGCCTGGATTTGAACCAGAGACTGTAGTGATGCCTCTTGCATTGAGATGCAGTGCCTTAGACCGCTGTGCCACTCGGGAGCCCATCCCCTGGAAGATGAGGCCATTTTGCAAATATTTTAAAGGCCCAGAGCAGTCGTTCTTATCCCAATATAAAATCATTTCTGGGTAACAATTAAGTAACTTACTGTAATAGTTTTATAACAAAATGGTCAAAAAGAAACAAAAAATGTTTTTTTTAGCTAAAAAGCTATTCATGGAAGAATTCTGCTCGGACTGTCTGGGAGTGGTCTGAGTGGGGAGGGGAAGGGCACCAAATAGGTGCATTAACCACAGTGGGGATCAATCCAACAGAGCAGAGGGGCCTAATGGGAGGGATATGTAACCTGAAAACTAGCTGCTATTGGCAGAGAGGTTTGGAACTCTCTTTATTGGTCTATTAACTTATACTACCTAGAGAAGGTCACCAGGCAAGCCAAAACTCCACCCACTCAAAACCTGATAATACGATTTTTAACCAACAACTATCGGGAAATAACACATTTAGCAAATCACACTTTTTACACTTTTACAGTTTTAGTTTCATCAGATATGATATAAAAGGAAAAACATCATTTTGACTGCACCTTTGATAAACATTAACATTTACATTCAAGCCTATTCTCAATTAAGTTGGATTTATAGACATTATATACACACACATAAAGGCAGGCAGGCAGGCAGGCAGGCAGGCAGGCAGGCAGGCAGGCAGGCAGGCAGGCAGGCAGGCAGGCACGCACGCACGCACGCACGCACACACACACACACTGATGGCCTGAGTAAAAAATACATATTTGTATTGTCACATACACCAGATAGATGCAGTGAAATGTGTTGTTTTACAGGGTCAGCCATAGTCAGGTTTGGTAGGTTACTTTTTTACTGTAATCCATTACAGTTACTAGTTACCTGTCCAAAATTACAATCAGTAATTTAACTTTTTGATTACCCCCAAACTCAGTAATGTAATCTGATTACTTTTACTTACTTTTAAATGAAGCGCAGGTTAGTAGCTGGCACAGCCACAAAGTCACACAATCAGATTTTAAACCTAACCTTAGCCACACTGCTGTCATGACGTTAGCCTCTGAGTACAGGGAGGACAGTTGACCCCCTCCCCTTTGTACCATCCCCCAACCTTGCACCCCCACCCAGGACCTGTGTGAAAGGGTTGTAAAAATTCTAAGAGGAGAATCTCCTACCACATGTTTCATAGAGAGACAAAAGGAAATTCTTCCAACTCATAGAATTGGAGAACCGAACGACATTTTATGTTCTGGAGAAGGTATGGAAGATTGGTGAAGAGTCCAGCTACGAACTGGTCCGCTTGGTACAATTTTGTGATACTCAGAAGAGACAATATAGCCATATTACCATAAAACTGTTTATATAATAGCCTCAGCGATGAGACTTGCATCATAATGGTTGTATAAAATGTATTAATAAGGATAAAGCTATTTGTAATACATTGAGATGCTATGTACTGATGTTAATGTGATAGAATTGGATTTCTGTACCAAGCTTCACTCTGCCATCGGCATGCCTCCCAAGGGACACAGACAGGACTAGGCGTCATTTGACAAGCCTGTTCTAGGGTCATCTATAAAAATCCCCACCCTGATTTACTTTCTTAAGACCAGGCCTCCACTCCATTGCGAGTTGGCCCATAGGTTTGACCATCCAAGTACTCTACTGAAAGTGAACTATACCACGTGGTTAACTTTTACTATCGAGACCGACAGAATAAGAACAAGTCTTTGATATTAATTATTAGTCTGCAGCTAAGTAAATTATATCATCGAACGCGAAGACCAACGAAACATCCATTCTATGACGACATTAATGAATGTCGCTCTGAAAGATCCATTCTAACCGAGAGAGAGAGAGAGAGAACGCGGACAGAACTCCCCAACAGAACAGAAAGACACCCACAGACACGACACTGCTAATCCTAATGCCTAACCCTAACCTTAAAGTAAGATCAAAAAGCACATTTTTGTTTTGATACATTTTTACAATATAGCCAATTTTCTCTCTCTCTCTCTCTCTCTCTCTCACACACACACACACACACACACACACACACACACACACACAAAGCCAGTGTTGGATTTTAAATAACAGACTAATTAGCTACATGACAATGTTTTCATTTAATGATTACATTAAAAGCATTCTTTGCAAAAAACAGGTCTTCCTCTCACTCTTCTTCGATCAAACACTTTTTTTCTCACACAGTTTTTCACTCTCAACTGTCATCAAAAGCCAATTGTCTCCACACTTTATTTTGACTTTTTCTCGCTCATGCTTTATACCCGTCTATCTCAATCTTTTTACAAAACCGAACTATCGTCACACTTTTGAAGAACCTCTCTCTGTCCAACCTCTCTCCGTCCCTCCCTCTCTAATTTGTTGTCGATACTATTAATAGGATATGAGCCTTGGCTGTAGACGATGGCTGGAAGTCATCTAATAGACAATGGACTCATATATATAATGGGTGAAAGAAGAAGCCTAGGCCTAATAACCAAACCTATGCCAAAGACAGGACAACTAGCTACTGCCACATTGTACAACATAAATATCAGATTACAGGACTGGGAAGACTGGTACAATTTGTAACCTTGGACATTTGCCACAATGTCGACGCCGGTGGCAGTGAGAGTAATTGCATGCCTGCACTTGAACGCGCTTTATCTCATTCACCATACTCTACGAGTGTGCTAGACTGACAGGGCTGTCTGCCAGAGAGCCTGCTCAGAATTGCATGCACTCACCATTGATGGTCACAGAAGAAAATGTTTAACTCTAGTGGAGCAGAATTGATAGCAGCGACAAAAAAACATGTATTTCTTCAGTATAATTTTATCTCGACATGCTGTATCTGAGTTCACACTTGCCAACAACTTGAATATTTTTTGCTGTGGAGTTGTATAGTCATGTAAACATTAGCGCTAAAAAAAGCTCCTCACATCCACTGCAGTAGCCTGATAAAATGCTTAGTTTTAATCATGGAAATTGACAACATCTCACGCACATTAGCTAGTAAAACAAAAAAAGTCTCTAGCTTTGGTGAAAACTACTTTCAATAGCGGAAGCCTGGGTCCCATGCCTCTATCAGCTGCTTGTCGTTGGTGAAAAAAGACATTTTCACAGGACACAAATGTTGGCTGAACTAAAGCGCAAATATCAACCTGCATTTGAAACTTTAAATTAATAGTTGAAGTCAGAAGTTTACATACACTTAGGTTGGATTCATTAAAACTCGCTTTTCAACCACTCCACACATTTCTTGTTAACGAACTATAGTTTTGCAAGTCGGTAAGGACAACTAATTTGTGCATGACAATAGTAATTTATCCAACAATTGTTAACAGACAGATTATTTCACTTATAATTAACCGTATCACAATTCCAGTGGGTCAGAAGTTTACATACACTAAGTTGACTGTGCCTTTAAACAGCTTGGAAAATTCCAGAAAATTATGTCATAGCTTTAGAAGCTTCTGATAGGCTAATTGACATCATTTGAGTCAATTGGAGGTGTACCTGTGGATGTATTTCAAGGCCTACCTGTGCCTCTTTGCTTGACATCATGGGAAAATCAAAAGAAATCAGCCAAGACCTCAGAAAAAACGTTGTACACCTCCACAAGTCTGGTTCATCCTTGGGAACAATTACCAAACGCCTGAAGGTACCACGTCCATCTGTACAACCAATAGTACACAAGTATAAACACCATGGGACCACGCAGCCGTCATACCGCTCAGGAAGGAGACGCGTTCTGTCTCCTAGAGACAAACGCACGTTGGTGCTGAAGATGCTGGAGGAAACAGGTACAAAAGTATCTATATCCACAGTAAAATGAGTATATATCAACATAACCTGAAAGGCCACTCAGGAAGAAGCCATTGCTCCAAAACCGCCATGAAAAAGCCAGACTACGGTTTGCAACTGCACATGGGGACAAAGATCATACTTTTTGGAGATATGTCCTCTGGTCTGATGAAACAAAAATAGAACTGTTTGGCCATAATGACCATCCAGGAAAAAGGGGAGGCTTGCAAGCTGAAGAACACCATCCCAACCGTGAAGCACAGTGGTGGCAGCATCGTTTTTGGCGGGTGCTTTACTGCAGGAGGGACTGCTGCACTTCATAAAATAGATGGCATCATGAGGAAGGAAAATTATGTGGATACATTGAAGCAACATCTCAAGACATCAGTCAGAAAGTTAAAGCTTGGTCGCAAATGGGTCTTCCAAATGAACAATGACCCCAAGCATACTTCCAAAGTTGTGGCAAAATGGCTTAAGGACAACAAAGTCAAGGTATTGGAGTGGCCATCACAAAGCCCTGACCTCAATCCCATAGACAATGTGTGGGCAGAACTGAAAAAGCGTGTGCGAGCAAGGAGACCTTCAAACCTGACTCAGTTACACCAGCTCTGTCAGGAGGAATGGGCCAAAATTCACCCAACTTATTGTGGGAAGCTTGTGGAAGGCTACCCGAAACATTTGACCCAAGTTAAACAATTTAAAGGCAATGCTACCAAATACTAATTGAGTGTATGTAAACTTCTGACCCACTGAGAATGTGATGAAAGAAATAAGAGCTGAAATAAATCATTCTCTCTACTATTATTCTGACATTTCACATTCTTAAAATAAAATGGTGATCCTAACTGACCTAAGACAAGGAATTTTAACTAGGATTAAATGTCAGGAATTGTGAGAAACTGAGTTTAAATGTATTTGGCTAAGGTGTATGTAAACTTCCGACTTCAACTGGATATCAATATATTACATGTGCACCCAAGCTAAGACCAGAAATGGTCATACTTTAGTAATGAAAACTATTTAGCAAACTGTGTTCACTTCATTACTGGCCATATGGGCCTGTATTGCATAAAAAACGTGGATAAAGAAGAGCATATCAATGGTTTAGTTTTTATTCAAATGTATACATATACACAATGAATCATCAAACCCCACCACCCACAATTCAACATCCTGGTCTTTCCAACCATTTAGCAACATCCTGTGGTAGCAGTAACACTAGAGTCGTCCCATTCTATCATCTGAGTGACATGATGTTCAATGTGGCAGTAGCTACTACTCCTGTCTTTGGCATAGGTTAGGTTATTAGGCCTACGCTTCTTCTTGGCATGCACTGGGAAGATGTTCCTCGCTCACCCAATATAGCTCTTTGCAGGTCTGGGGTGCACACATGTAGATATTTCTTCAATGCCTAGACCCTTTGTCTTCTGGACTGAAAAAAGGCCAAACATATTTGGTGAAATATTCATTGAATCATTGGAAAAGTCAATATCGTTTTTGTATTTACTGTTACCAAAAGACCTCTTATCCCCTGACTGTTGGCCACGGCCAGACGAAAGATTGAAATGCAATTGTCACAACTGTCGGAAGGATTGGACCAAGGCGCAGCGTGTAAAGTGCTCATCTTCTTTTATTAACGTGAAAACTTAACCAAAATAAACAATACGACAAAACAGTTCCGTAAGGTGCACAGACTATTCGGAAAACAACCACCCACAAAGCCAAAGGAAAAAACAGGCTGCCTAAGTATGGCTTCCAATCAGAGACAACGAAAGACACCTGCCTCTGATTGGAAACCATACTCGGCCACACATAGAAAATGAACATAGAAAATGAAAACTAGAACAAATCCCCATGAAACAAACCAACCCCAAAACACACAAAAACAACACCCCCTGCCACTCCCTGACCATCCTACAATGACAAATGACCCCTTTTACTGGTCAGAATGTGACAGCAATGAAATGTAATGGTCACGAGTGATATGTTTACTAAGGATCACCTAGCTACATAGCCAGCTAACTCGCTAGCTAGTTACATGCTTAAGCTTACTAACTAGCTAGCTACATTGCATGGATAGAAATGGAACTATGAAGATGTGATTTGTAAACATATCGACAGATTCATCAGGAATCAAGGTAAGACCCAAGTGCAGACTGTGAAGTAACAATGTTTATTGTAACACCCTGGGCAGGCAATAACAGGTCAAGGCAGGCAGGGGTCGATAATCCAGAGTAGAGGCCAATGTACAGGATGGCAGGCAGGCTCAGAGTCAGGTCAGGCAGAGGTCGGTAATCCAGAGGTGGAGCAAAGTTGCAGGATCAGGCAGGGTGGTCAGGCAGGTGGGTACAGGGTCAGGACAGGCAAGAGACGAAAACCAGGAGGACGAGAAAAAGAGACTGGGGGAAAACAAGCTGAGACAAAACAATGGTAGGCTTGAACAAACAAGACAAATTGGCACAGAGACACAGGTATAAATACCCAGGGGATAATGGGAAAGATGGGTGACACCTGGAGGGGGGGGGGGTTGGAGACAAGCACAGGTGAAACAGATCAGGGCGTGACAAGATTCTGAATAACAAATTCATGCTAAGCAATGTAGCTACCTTGACTAGCTAATGAGACAACTAAAAGGTGTGCAACATGAAAATATTGTGTCATTTACATTGTGTCATTTATTGACGGCCCCTAACTAGCCCCGGTAAAAGGCTATCCAAAGTCAAACCAACTTTGCCAAGGTCGCACACCAGCCTGCAGTAGCTAATTGGTGAAATAATTTGTCTAACTCTTTATACATCAAACTACACCCCGAAACCAACTCACGTTTGAATTCAGTCATGGCCACTAGCATTTCTTAATGAACCAAATCTAAAACGAGGCCAAATCAAAAAATGCATTTGCTGTAACATAGACTCTGGGAGTCGAGAAGCAGGTGGCAAGTTTAATAAAACAAAGAACGATACAACATAGGTGTAGCGTCTGAACATGGAACACAAACAATAATGCCTGGGGAATGAACCTAAGGGAGTGCCAGATATAGGGGAGGTAATGGAGTCCAGGTGTGCCTCATAATGACCGGGTGCTCAGCTTCTTGCAGGGAAGGCGGAGTGGGAGGTTCCTGGTAGAGAGTCAAACACGATCACCAGGATAGAACATGGGAATCTCACTGCGGTGGCGGTCTGCCTGCTTCTGACGGTGGACAGCATGCTGGAGTCTCACGTGAGCATCACTCCACACCTCTGCGTGCCTGAACCCCATGTCCACCGCAGGAGCTTCGGTCTGGCCCGGGGTACACGGAGCCAGGGCCGGCTGAAAACCCAGAACACTGGAAGGGAGTCGGCCCGGTGAATGAGTGACGTAACCAACTCTGGGCGTACTCCGCCCATGGAAGGAATTGGGCCCACTCCCCCTGCCGGTCCTGGCAGTGACTCAACTGATTCCTCCGCTTCACCTGCCAGTTTGACTGAGGCCTATACCAAGAAGTGAGGCTGACCGTGACCCCGAGCTTCTCCATACCCATGATGTGAATTGGGGGCCATGGTCAGAGACAATGTCCTCCGGAAGGCCATAGTGCCGGACAACCTGCTGGAACAGTGCCTCAGCGACCTGGAGAGCAGTAGGGAGACCAGAGAGATGGATGAATGACAGGATTTGGAGAATCTATCCACAACCACCAAAATGGTGGTGAAACCGTCAAGAGGGGAGATCAGTGACAAAGTCAATGGATAGATGAGACCTGAGTCATGGGAAGGGGAATGAGTTTCCCTGCTTGAGTGTTTGGGCTGAGGATGATCTTGTGAGCTGGTGCACTCATGATGAAAAAAGGAATGTTCTCCGGATAGATAGACTGGTCCTCCTGCCATAGTGGGAGTAGGTGCTCACCTCCCTCTGCTCTCCGGTGGACGATCGAAGATAGCTCTGAACAGAGCCATGAACCCAGCTCCTCCTCTCCTCTTTCCCAGATGCCAGTCCAGTCAGCAGAGAAATAACCGTGGCAACCTTGGACATCTCGGTGGTGGGGGCTCCCATCTGGTGCACAAAGTAGAGGGAGTACTGTAGTAGGAAGCCACTGCATTTAGTAGGGGTGCCGACAAACAGGCATCGCTGACCTAGGCGGGTTGCTGAATGGCCTGGCTCGCTGGGGTCTACTGGTGGCAGAGTATCCTCCGCTAGTTGAAGGCAACGCCTCTCGGGTATGTTCCTCTTCCATAGCCGTCCCCAGTTACGCCAGTTGGACGTAGTGTTGACGAAATAGGTATCCCTGTTCGTCGACCATCTGGGAGATGTTCTGATTTCCTGCTGCTTCCATTTGTCAAGGCAGTATTCTGTAACATAGACGCTGAGAGTCGAGAAGCAGGTGGTAAGTTTAAAACAAAGAACATGCAACGCTACAACATAGGCGTAGCGTCTGAACATGGAACACAAACAATACTGCCTGGGGAATGAACCTAAGATATAGGGTAAGTAATGAGTGAGGAAATGGAGTCCAGGTGTGCCTCATAATGAGGCGCAGATGCGCGTAATGATTGATGCCAGGTGCGCGTAATGATGGTGGCCAGGACCAGTGGTTAGTAAACCGGTTAGTAAAAAACAACAAAGTTGTTTAGCTTATCTCAATTAAATTACTGTTTTTGTAATTGTTATCTTGGAGCTACTGAAATAAATAATTGAATCCGCTTCTATCAGAGGGGTTGGGTTAAATGCGGAAGACACATTTCAGTTGAATGAATTCAGTTATACAACTGACTAGGTATCCCCTTTCCCTTACCTTTCCCTAAAGCAGTCCTGCAAGTCAACCCTTATCATAAAAGAAAGAGAGGTGCCAAAAACCAATGGTAACGTCACTTGCTCTGAGACCTTGGTACTGTTACACTTATGCCCTGGTTACAATACACACAGACAATTATTATACGCACATTACACACACACGCACAATTACAACATCACAATGAGAGAGTTAATGATGGTCAAACACACACACACACACACACACACACACACACACACACACACACACACACACACACACACACAACATCACAATGTGAGACCTGCTGGGTATAATTGTTTTAAATCACTAAGAGACAGAGTTAATGATGGTCAAACACACACACGCACACAGACAGACACACACACAGACACAGACACACACACACACAGACAGACACACAGACAGACAGCTACGGACTATCCCCAGGTCTGACTGGATACACCTTCATTTCTACAAATTCTTGTTTACAATGACGACCTGTCAGACAGCGAGCGTAGCTTGTATAACACACAAATACGTTACAGTCAAATATACACATCTTGCACGGTCAGTAATACATTCAGTGATATGCAGCATTTAAAAGGCAGGGGGGAAATGCATGCAGTTATCAGTTAAACTCTCTGAAAGGTTTGTTTTTAAAAGTACCAATGGACACAAAAGAGCTTAGTTTCACAGTTTTTTTGAAGGATGGTCCAGTCTCGAGCAGTGGAGAACTGAAAGCATTTTCTCCTAAGATACTGTGTATCTTGGGGATGGCTAGGTTTATGTAATTGCTGGATCTCTCTCTCACACACACACACACACACACACACACACACACACACACACACAGCAAACACTAGATTATACTACAATAGTAGTGATGTCACAGACTCAGGACACACACACAGTCTGAGTGGATTGCCAGCATGTCCAACCAGCAGACCTCCAGACAGATAATAGGCAACATCAACAACAACAACATCAACAACAACATCAACAACAACATTAGCCACCCAAGAGTATTCTACTTCCACACAAAAGAGTAGGGAAACTTACTGTAAACACTATCTTGAAATAGTTTTATATTTAATTGGCCATTTTATCCCTTATACCTTGTTCTCCTCCTCTCCTATTCTCCCCTCCCATTTCATCTTCCTTGTTTCTCCTACTCACAAGTAGATCATTAGGGAAGTGTGTGTGTCTGTGTGTGTGTGCGCAGAGATAGCCGGTGTACATACATAGATTCTATAACGTAAAAACAAGAGTCAGATGACCTACTGAGAATGACACACAACCACACGCACACACAAAGTGGCATAGGAAGGTCTGAGCATTTGTGTGTGTGTGTGTGTG